>NC_057805.1:314806542-314812105 GCF_018294505.1 Triticum aestivum
AGAAGAAAAGAAGAAAAGGAAGAAGAAAAGGAAGAAGAAAAGGAAGAAGAAAAGGAAAAAGAAAAGGAAGAAGAAAAGGAAAAACAAAAGGAAGAAGAAAAGGAAAAACAAAATAAGAAAAGGAAAAGGAAAAGAAAAAAGAAAAGGAAAAAGAAAATACTTGGCAGTGCTCAAACAAAAACTTCTATGCAAATTAGTGCTCAATAATCTTATTTTTTAATTCCTCCTCCTCTATGTCCTCTTAATCTTATTTTTTAATTCCTTTATACTTAATTAATTTTTACTACATGCAGGAGTGACATATGGCGGACGATAGAGCCGAGCCGCTTAGGGATCCGGAGGCTGAACGTTATTTAATGGGCATCATAAACAACGAGATTCCTTATGTGCCGGGCTCAGAATATGAGCAAGAAGAGGATGTAGTCTCTTCTTTTCTAAACCTTGACGGTGGAACAGACATTGTCGATGATAAAGAAGGTGAAGGAACGGACATTGTCGACGGAGGTCAACCGTCAACAAACGACGATCTCGAATTGCAAGTAGCAACCACCTCCGGCGAGGTATATATATACATTGAGCTTCTTGTGATACAAACTTACTGAAATGTGAATACATATGTATTAACGCGCGCGACTCTCTTTCTTTTTTTAGCCCTCGGCCGGATCGAGTACGACAAAGTGTGGCAAATCCAAGGCGATGAAAACAGGAGAAACATATGCCATTGATTTTGTCAGTGAAACCGGCAAGCCCCTACATCACACCTCAAAGTTTATCAACCAATGCGGAGTCGTTGTTAGAGACAACGTCCCGATCACCGTCCAGGAATGGAAGGAGCCAAAGAAGGCACGTCTTGGTTTCAGTTTTGTCGACAAGAGAACGAAAAAGGATTGCTGGAGAAAGCTTATGGAACATTTCATTCTACCTCCGGAATACAACAAAGTCGATGAATTCGGTAACGAGGTTCCGGGTGGACGTGAGAGGAGGAGGCTAGTTAAAGAGTTCGCTCTTCAGAAGATGGGCGAAGCATTCCGGAACTTCAAGAAAAATTTAACCCGTGACTATGTCAACAAGGGCAAGACTCCGGATTTCAATGGACAACATGAGAAACTGAAAGATGATTGGCCAGAATTTATGAGGCAAAATAAATCGGAGCATTTCAAGGAAATATCGAAAAAAAATAAGGATAATGCGAGTAAGAAAAAGTTCCATCATATTATGGGGCCAGGAGGATACCGCCTTTCGGAGCCTAAGTGGCAGAAGATGGAGGAGGACCTGAGGGTGCGAGGAATGCCTCTAGGTACAGAGGGATGGGACCCAAGGGCCAAAAGCTGGTGGTACGGGCATGGGGGATCGCTAGACCCGGAGACAGAGGTGTGTGTTCACCGGAAGAAAAAGTTTGCTCCCACCGAAGCCCTTATTGACGCAATGACCCAAGCTCAAGAGGGCTTGATCAAGTTCAACAGAGAGAAAGACGCACTGACAACAGCCCTCGGGAATGATGAACACGGAGGACGTGTACGAGGCAAAGGCAGAATTCCGTGGAAAGTAGGGTTTTCCCAGGACAATGACCCGTACTGTTACAGAAGCCGTAAGAGAAAGACGGACCGGGATGCAGATCTTTTGGCGAAGTTTGCATCGGAACTCCATGAGTTGAAGCAGACCGTGCATGAACTAGTAAAAGAAAAATCGGCTGCAGGGCCGCATGAAGATCATGAAGCGGATCGCGGAAGCCAGCAGCGGAGAAGCAGCGTGGCTTCCACGGATGCCCCGCCTGGTGCTAATGCACCGATGATCGAGATTCATGCACCGGAGCCTCACTACCCCGTGGATGATGTAAAGGAGATGAAAGAATGTGATCTGCATTATCCCGTGGGGAACGTTTCCACGAAGGTAGCTACCGGCAGTGCTTTACCCTATACACCTGGAGCACTCCACCACAACAACCCCATTGCATATGGCTATGCTCGTGTCACGGTGGAAGACATAGTCCAAGAGTTTGAGGACCTGGAGATTGACAAAGCTACACCCGAAGGGGAGAGAAGACTTGGAGATGTCAAGCGCCAGATCATTCTATGGAAAAAGAAGTACATAGTGTTTCCAGGCGAGGCGCCAAGGCTAACAAGTCCACCCCCCTCCGATGGTGGTGGTGGTGGCGGTGGTGGTGGTCGTGGTGGTTCACCTACACCTCCTTCACGCCATTCGACGCCGTCCCCCGATCCACAACCTCCAGCGGGTAAGCAGCCGCCGCCCCCCAATCCTCCTCCGGCGGGTACGACGCCCCCCAATCCTCCTCCGGCGGGTACGCCGCCCCCCAATCCACCTCTGGCGAAGAAGCAGAAGCAGGCGGACAGCAAGGAAACCCGCTCCTGGACTATTAACCCGGACCCTTATGTACCTAAGACCACAAGGGTACCGGAGCCATCACTGAAGCCTCTCCTCCCAAGGCCTTGGGAACTTAGTGAAGCTGAAACCAAATTGGCCGCGTCTGCTCATTATGAGAAATGGAAGGCGGATACGAAGGCGATAAAAGAGCCTGAGCCCAAGCAAGTATTCACTGAGAAGCAAAACAAGTGGGCTAAGGATTTTTTGACGACACCGTCCCAAGCCGAGCTGAATATGCCTGACGACTATGGACATGAACTTCGTAGGCAAGCAAAAATATTGAAGGAGGAGAAAGAAGAAAGTAAAAAAAGCGGGAAACAAGTTGACCAGCTCGGGATGCAGAATAAACAATCGATCCCCCCACTCATAGTGAAAGCCGGTCCGGAAGAGGACCCCGAGATCATAGCAGCTGCGGCAGCACTTGGATTGACTGTAGCGAGTGCCATGAAACAAGCGTCCAAGATGGGTTTGACTCTTCATGCCTTCTTAGGCCTTGAGGATGCGCCAGTATGTGAGATAGCATTACAATATGTGCGGAATGGGCCTCTCGTCGAGCGTGCGCGGGAAAAGAGTCTACCACCACAAATGCGAAATCTGCTACGTTGGTACAAGCAATTCATAACATGGGCCGACAAAGAATATGTTTATGCGGATGTTACAGAGGAGCATCACACCAAACGGTACTCTGTACAAGTTCATATGAGTGAATTGTTCCAGCTGTTCAATCTGCGCGAGCTCGACAGATCTATGCTGAGTTGCTACGTTCTGTAAGTGATTTATTTCTACCTCATCTCGTTCTTCAATGCCTGCACTATATATATATTGTCCTAACTATATTGTTGCGTACGCTATTATGCAGACTGAAGATTTGGGAATGCAAAATAAGAAACATCCATGATGTTGGGTTCATTGACCCACATATCGTTAATGGACATGTGTTACAAAATTACCCCGAAGACGTGGAGAAAGACTTGTACAAGTTTCTTAGAAAGCATCAACTCAAAAGTCATATTCTATTTCCTTACCATTTTGGGTGAGTGTTTCTCTCTTGTGCCCATTCTCTTTTGTTTACTCCATGCATGGTATGTCTAATCGATGAGTTATGCATGACTGTGCATGTAACGTGTCCGCAGGTTCCATTGGATTCTGCTAAATATTGAACTTCACACCTCCAGAGTTCTAATCATGGACTCTATGGATTCGGATCCAAAGCGTTGGGCCGACATGAGAAAAATGCTGCAAAAGTAATTATTTTCAATCATTTGAGCTCTATATCGATCGGTCTCTTTCGTTCATTTCCTAATATCAAGTAACTAATAACTCCCTTGTTCATTTAATTTTCTTTGCCCTGTAGGGTTTGGAGACGGTTCTCAGAAGAAATTGTCGGTGAATTCAAACATGAGCTAGATTTTAGAAGGTTAGTTAATGTGGATAAGCAGCCACCGGGGACCAATCTATGTGGATACTATGTTTGTGAGAACATCCGGAGACACACCTCTGAGCGGAAGGCATCGGATAGCGTGCGGAAGGCGACGGATAACTTGCGGAGGAGGCTTAGTCCAGAAGCTCGCTTTCGACCAATTCAAGATGAATTAGCAGGATTTTTCATGAGGGAAGTCATCAATCCTAAAGGAGAACACTATACCGAGGACGAAGAAATTTATATGCATACCCGAGATTGAAACTTGTTCGAAGTTGTATATGGTCATCCATCCTAATTGTGTATGGAAACTTGTTCGAAGTTGTATATGGTCACCCGAGATTGAATATATATTATATATTCCTCTTGAATTCTTCTTGTTTGAAATTTCATATGCATGTATATAGTAGCGTAGAATATGTGTACTGAAACTTCATCAAAATTAAAATAAAACACAAAATAAAATATAAAAGAAATAAAACACTACAAATTAAAAAGAAACCAGGTTTAGGGGGGCTAAAACCCTAAACCTGCGGAGGAGGCCTTTAGTCCCGGTTAGCCACGAGAACCGGGACTAAAGGTCCTCCGCCCCGACGGACTCCTGGCGCCCACGTGGACGGGCCTTTAGTCGCGGTTCGTAAGAGGCGCGACTAAAGGGGGGGGGGCTTTAGTCGCGCATATTTAGTCCCGGTTGCACAGCCGGGATTAATGGCCTTTGCGAACCGGGACTAAAGGCCTATTCTCTACCAGTGCCTGGCTCTACTTGTCGCATACGTATCGCGTATTCTCTCGTATGACATGTCTGTACGGGGCCATGCCTGCCAAGGACCCACATGTCAGTGGCGCCAGAAATAACAAAAATAATATGGGCCGGCTTGGCGAGGATCTCAAACTGGCGACCCCGGGCTAAACTTCGCCTGCGCTAGCCACCGCACAAAGTATATTTCTCTGTTCAATATAGGATGCACCGCCTAGTAAATAAATCGCGTAGTGTTTTCCGCTGTAGCACGCACAGACTTGTAGATGCACATGGTTTCGAACCATAATTTTTTTCTTTTCCGTTTTTTCTGCTTCATTTTTATTTACTTCCTTTTCTGTTTATTTTAACGAAATATGTATATGGTAACCGTGTGGTAGATTGCGAAACTGCCACACGCATCCAGCTCCGTCAGTTCCCTCCCGATCTCATTTCTTTCCCGCACGTCCTCCCTGACCGACCTCCCGATTTCTTTCCTTTCCCGCACGCCTTCCGATCTCCTTCCTTTCCCGCACGCACCTCGCCTATGACACTCATTGTTGAACAAGCTAAGAGAAATACTGTTTTTGACATGTTTTTGCCTTTAATATGTTAGCACTGAAAAACTTTTTGTTTCAAGCATCGTGGTAACTTTGATTACTGGGAATAAATTTGTTGAACCCGCCCCCCGGTAATTTCTGTAAATAGCACGATAACATTCACGCCATAGACCTGATAATTTAGATACAAACATCGTGATAACTTTAACCATCGGGGAAGACAAATGTGAAAAGATACCCGATAATTTATGTGTAAATAGATGATAATATACGCAGCGCACATCTAATAACTGAGGTAAAAACACCATGGTAACTTTGACCGTAGGGATTGTTTTTGAAAAGATACTCCAGTATCTTTTGTGTAAATAGCACGGTAGTATATATACCTCCCTCCCCTGGCATTTTTATGTGTAAATAGCATGAAAAACATATGCACTGCGATAACTAAACACCATGATAAGTTTT